>NC_057814.1:468419748-468429453 GCF_018294505.1 Triticum aestivum | reverse complement strand
GCCCTCCGGGCCCCTCCTCCACCGGCGCCGCTCGCCACCGCCGGCTCCTCTTCTTCCCGCCGGCGGCCCGAGCTCCTCGCCTGAGATCCCGATCCGCACAGTACGCGTTGACTTCTCCCGACCTCGTTTTTTTTCCTAAGTCCCAGAATTCCATCAGCAAGTGCCTATGTTCGAGATGCGATAACTTTGTGTATGTAGCTCCGATTCGCGCGTATAATATGTCAAATTGTTCGTCTCGTGATGCGCTTCATTTTGTTCAATTGCACTATTTTCATTAGAGGTCATCTTGATACCCAAATCTTCGTTGGAAGAGGGCTAGTTGCTGTTAATCTCTGGTTCTTATCAGAACTTGGAGATTTGTCATTTTTGTATCATTTATTCTGTGCATCTTATGAGCATGAGCTCTACATGGGTTTTGAAGTATGCCATGCCATCTCTCTAGTGGTATAGTCAATGTATTTTTGTGATCTCTGTGGTGACTAGCACAAGCATGCAAAGTAGGCCCCGTAATATTTCCGATTTCAGGGACTTAGTGTTTTCTCTAAGTCCTTGTCTGCTGTAATTTTGTTGCCATGTAAACTTGATGCTACAGAGAGATCCATGAATATTTTGGAGATGTTCAGTAAGGATGTTTCGTAGCTATAGTTGTAATTGATCCATTCCTGCAATTGTTTGCAATTTTGGAGTGCCATAGCATGACTCAATTTAGCTCTACTTTTGCTATAAAATATTTCTGGCAGATTCTTAACATGACATGCATTTTTGCCAAGCTTATTGTAGTTGATCCATACATGCTATGCAATTGTTCTTGCCATGGATAGCTTCATAAACATGCCATCTTGCTGTAGGTATGCTTGGTTTGTCATGCATTGCTCTGTAGTGAGTGCATCAAGCTCACAAAGAGGCCTACATATTAATATTTCTGTCATGCTCTGTTTTCTGCTAAGTCTGAAACCTGATAACGAAACTTGCTATGTTTACATGCTTGCCATCATTTCTTCTGGTCCTTTTTGGTTTATGGTCAGTAAGGGACTTTTGTCATGTGCATCTAGTAGAACACTACCATGCCTTGTTTTGCTATGTTAAGTTCCTGTAGCATGTTGGTTTCGTGCTCTGAACATTGCTACCTGATGCTGATTTCTGCCATGTCCAGTTTTTCACTAAGTCTGTGAACCTGTAATCTTTTGCACTATTGCCATGCTTGTTTGAGCTTGATATGTTGTGAACTAGCAGTAGCTCAGTGTTCATCTTTTGTCAAGCATCTCCTGTAGATTACTGCCATGTGCTTTGTTGCTATGTTGGGGTGCTGTAGTATTGTTACTTGTTGCATTTTAAGTGCTATCTTGCTGTTTATCGCAGATTATTGTCATTCTTGTTTTGCTTGCCATTTGCAAACCGTGCATCCGATTCCGGTGATCTTTATATCGATTTCGACCGAAATCATCTCATCTTTCCAGTGGCATGCTTGGTTTGTCAAGTTACTGCCATGTTCATCATTTTCCTTCCGGAGCACGCATATGCATCGCATATCATAACTTGCATATCATACATGTCTTGCATCATGTTGCTTGCGCATTTCTCGTTGTTGATTGTCGTTCCATTTATTTGTGTTCTTGTCTTGGGTAGAGCCGGCGACGAGTTCGTGAACGAGGAACCTGTCGAGTACACTTACGAGGATCAAGCTTTCGACAACTCTGAGAATCTTGCAGGCAAGATGACCACCCTCGAAATCACTTCTATCTTTGCTATGCTAGTTGTTCGCTCTATTGCCATGCTCCGCTACCTATCACTTGCTATATCATGTCTCCTATTTCAGCCATGTCAGCCCCTAACCATCCTTTCCTAGCAAACCGTTGTTTGGCTATGTTACCGTTTTTGCTCAGCCCCTCTTATAGCGTTGCTAGTTGCAGGTGAAGTTGAAGTTTGTTCCATGTCGGGACATGGATATGTTGGGATATCACTATATCTCTTATTTAATTAATGCATCTATATATTTTTGGTAAAGGGTGGAAGGCTCGGCCTTATGCCTGGTGTTTTGTTCCACTCTTGCCGCCCTAGTACTGTTTTACCGAGATTATGTTCCTTGAGTTTGCGTTCCTTACGCGGTCGGGTGATTTATGGGACCCCCCTTGACAGTTCGCCTTGAATAAAACCCCTCCAGCATGGCCCAACCTTGGTTTTACCAGTTGCTACCTAAGCCTTTTCCCCCGGGTTTTCGCGAGCCCGAGGGTCATCTTATTTTTAACCCCCCCGGGCCAGTGCTCCTTCGAGTGTTGGTCCAAACTGAGCAGACTGCGGGGCCACCTCCTGGAAACTCGAGGTCTGGTTTTACTCGTAGGATGTCTCATCCGGTGTGCCCTGAGAACGAGATATGTGCAGCTCCTATCGGGATTTGTCGGCACATTCGGGTGGCTTTGCTGGTCTTGTTTTACCATTGTCGAGATGTCTTGTAAACTGGGATTCCGAGACTGATCGGGTCTTTCCGGGAGAAGGTTTATCCTTCGTTGACCGTGAGAGCTTATGATGGGCTAAGTTGGGACACCCCTGCAGGGTAATATCTTTCGAAAGCCGTGCCCGCGGTTATGAGGCAGATGGGAATTTGTTAATGTCCGGTTTTAGACAACTTGTCACTTGACCCAATTAAAATACACCAAGTGCGTGTGTAGCCGTGATGGTCTCTTCTCGGCAGTATCCGGGAAGTGAACACGGTCTGTGCTATGTTTGACGTAAGTAGGTGTTCAGGACCTCTTCTTGATCAATGCTAGATGACGCTCGTTCCATTGCTTCTCTTCTCGCTCTCATTTGCGCAAGTTAGCCACCATATATGCTTTTGCCGCTGCAGCTCCACCTCTTTGCACCTCTTTGTCCTATAAGCTTAAATAGTCTTGATCTCGCGGGTGTGAGATTGCTGAGTCCCCGTGACTCACAGATACTTCCAACACCAGTTGCAGGTGCCGACGATGCCAGTGCAGATGAAGGCGTCGATCTCAAGTGGGAGTTCGACGAGGAACGTGGTCGTTACTATGTGTCTTTTCCTGATGATCAGTAGTGGTGCCCAGTTGGGACGATCGGGGATCTAGCATTTGGGGTTGTCTTATTTTCATCTGGATGTTGACCGTACTCGGTCTATATGTTTGTATTTTGGATGATGTATGAATGATATTTATGTATTGTGTGAAGTGGCGATTGTAAGCCAACTCTTTATCCCATTCTTGTTCATTACATGGGATTGTGTGAAGATGACCCTTCTTGCGACAAAACCACTATGCGGTTATGCCTCTAAGTCGTGCCTCGACACGTGGGAGATATAGCCGCATCGTGGGCGTTACAAGTTGGTAATCAGAGCCATCCCCGACTTAGGAGCCCCCTGCTTGATCGAATCGCTGGCGTTGTTGAGTCTAGAATAAAAATGTTTTGAGTCTTAGGATTATATATATCGGAGAGTAGGATTCTTTTTACTCCTCAGTCCCTTCGTCGCTCTGGTGAGGTCTCCTGACGTAGAAGTTTTGACTATTCTCTCCTCAAATTTCACTAAAAAAAATTTTAGGATCACGCGGGTATCTTGGAATCGTTCCGATCGATTTGTGACGAGAACATTGTTCTTGGTGCCTCCTGTCATTTAGGGGTTGTGGCAGTGTCCCGGGGAGTTGAGCTCCGAGGTGTTGTCGTCACAATTTTATCGTTGCAGCTCTGGAATACCTGAGTTTCGCCGACATCGAAATCTCTTTTATGCAGTTGTTGGTGAGATCACCTCGACGCCACCCAGTACTGGGGCGGGAGTTCGGGAGTATTGCCATAACTTGTATAACGGATGTTTTTTTCGAAGGTTGAGGTAAACGATTTCCGAAGGTTTCTTGGTTATGTGTTGACGGATGGATACAGCTGGATCTAGGGATTGTTAGTTTGGGTGATATATATTTGTGTCCCCTGTATCCCCTACACCAGATTGCATAACCAGAAAGTTTCGGGATTTTATAAGTGGGAATTCTAGTAGCCTTAGGAATTCTTTCCGACAGACGCATGATATGAGATTGGGGTTCGACGTCTAGTGGTCCGCCTGTATACGGTTGATTTTACAGTGGTCTCGTTGTGTCTTAAAGAGTCCATGGCTTTGCCGACTCGGGGACGCTTCGTATGTCATGTGCACAGCCTTGTACATGATGGTGCTGTACGATTGAGCCCGTGTGGGCCCCACCACGAAAACTTCGGACGAAATTTCTATCATATGTTTGTTCCGGCTTATTCTGCAAGCCAATACTTGGTTTTATTTTGTTTTGTGGTATTCGAGTTCCCTTCGAATTCATATGTTCATTCCATATCTTTTGCAAGTGGCTCCTCAACTTATGGAAGTGTGATGTTTTACTACGGAAGTCATTCGTTCATCTTCGTTCGAATGTTTGTTGTGAAGACTATATGTTGCAATTTCTATCCGTTGATTCTACTTATCTTTGTCTATCAAGATGCTAACGGATGTCACCCTCTTCAGGATGGCTCCGCCAACGCGTCAGAATCCGGATCGAAATGAAGGGAGTCAAGCGATCCCTCCGCCACCACCTCCACCTCCGGAGGCATGGCAATCAATCATGGCAGCCACCAACGCCAATGCTCAGATGATTCTGCAGCTCTTGCAAGAACGTACTCAAGGGCAAGGCAATCAAGGTCAAGGCAACAATCAGTTTCACTTTGCCACTCTCAACCAGTTTCTCGCAAATCAGCCCAAGTCTTTCAGCTACTGTGCCGAGGCCACGGATGCCGATGATTGGCTCGTGGACATCAACAAGCATTTTGAATGTAGCAATGTCAGGCCTGAGGACTATGTCAAGTTCGCTTCTTTCCAGCTCAAGGACCAAGCCGCTGATTGGTTTCAGCAATACAAAGATTCCAGAGGAGGTCGTGTGATCACTTGGACTGACTTCTGTCGGGACTTCAAAGCGCACCACATTCCACAAAGTGTTGTTGAGAGCAAGCGTGAGGAGTTCCGCAATCTCAAGCAAGGAAACATGTCTGTGTATCAATACAACATTCAGTTTCAGAAACTTGCTCGCTTCGCTAAACAAGACGTTCCTGATGAGAAGAGTATGATCTATCACTTCAGAGGTGGCCTTAAAGAGGATCTGCAGTTAGCTCTCGTTCTTGTTGAGCCTACTCAGTTTGATCAATTCTACAATATGGCACTGAAGCAAGAGGCTGCTCAGCTCAAGTGTGAGGCTTCTAAGAAGAGAGTCAGAGACGCAGTTCAGTCTTCTTCTTCCTCACTTGGGTCAGCTAAGCAACAGAAGTTCTGGTTGCCTCCTCCTCCGTTTCATCAGCCTTACCAGCAGAAGAACAAAGGTGGCCATAGTTCTTCCAACTCTTCCAACTCTGGCTATCAGACCAAGTCTCAGAATCAAGCTCCCAAGTCCAATGCTCCTTATCACCGTCCTCTCTCAGAGGTGACTTGCAACAAATGTCAGCAGAAAGGTCACTATGCTAACAAGTGCTTCAACCAGAGGCGTCTTCCTCCTCCTCCTCCTGTCAGATCTTCCAGCAATGCAGTGGTCAAGCATAATCCAAAGTTTGCCAAGGTGAACATGATGAATGCAGCTCAAGCGGAGGAATCTACTGATGTGATAATGGGTAATCTCTCAGTTAATGATATTCCTGCAAAAGTTCTTTTTGATACTGGTGCATCGCATTCTTTCTTGTCATACCCATTTGCATCGAAGCACAATGTTGACACAGAGATTTTATCCAAAGTTATGCAAGTTGTTTCTCCGGGAAAGCTTTTGTCGTCTAGTTTGTTGCTCCCGATGTTTCCATCAAGATAGGCGACTATAGATTCCAGTCTTCTCCAATTGTCCTTGGTGACTCGGATATTGATCTAATTCTCGGGATGGACTGGCTTTCTAAGCACAAGGCTCAACTTGATTGTGCTGCCAGGGAAATTCAATTGACACACTCGTCTGAGGATGTGATTATTTTTGCCGCTCGTGATGAAACCATTCGGTTTTTCTCTCTCAATGAGAAGGGCGAATTGGATGCCATCTCTCAAATTCCAGTCGTTTGCGAGTATCAAGATGTCTTTCCAGAGGAGCTTCCGGGTATGCCTCCGCACCGGCCAGTTGAGTTCGTTATCGAACTAGAGCCTGGTACTGTACCCGTTTGCAAGCGTCCATACAAGCTTGGACCAAACGAGCTGAAGGAATTGAAGAAGCAGCTCGATGAACAAGAACGTCTGGGTTTGATCAGACCGAGTTCTTCTCCATGGGGTTGTGGTGTTCTTTTTGTCAAGAAGAAGGATGGCACGGACCGACTTTGTGTCGACTACCGTCCATTGAATAAGAAGACAATCAAGAACAAGTACCCACTTCCCAACATCAATGAGCTATTCGAGCAACTCAAAGGTGCTAAAGTATTCTCGAAGCTTGACCTTCGTATGGGTTATCATCAGATTCGCATTCGTGAAGAAGATATTCCCAAGACAGCATTCAGAACAAGCTTTGGTTCTTATGAATATACTGTCGTGTCTTTCGGCCTTGTCAATGCTCCTCCGGTGTTCTCTCGGATGATGAATTTCATCTTCAACCCCTATACCAATGAATTTGTTCTGGTGTATCTAGATGATATCTTGGTCTTCTCCAAGAATAAGCAGGATCATGCCAAACATTTGCGATTGGTGCTCGACAAGCTCAGAGAGTATCAATTCTATGCGAAGTTCTCCAAATGTGAGTTTTGGCTCGATGAAGTTCTTTTCCTTGGTCACATCATATCCGCCAAAGGCATCGCTGTTAACCCCGAGAAGGTGTCCGCAGTTCTGGATTGGGAACCTCCTCAAAATGTCAAGCAGCTCCGAAGTTTCCTGGGTCTTGCAAGTTATTGCCGAAGATTCGTTGAGAATTTTTCCAAGATTGCAAAGCCTCTTTCCAACCTCCTACAGAAGCATGTGAAATATGTCTGGTCTCCTGAGTGTGAAGTCGCTTTCAACACTCTCAAACAGAAACTAGTCACAGCTCCTGTCTTGACTCCTCCTGATGAATCCAAGCCGTATGAAGTTTTCTGTGATGCTTCTCTCCAAGGTCTCGGTGCTGTGTTAATGCAAGAGAAGAAAGTTGTGGCTTATACCTCTCGGCAGTTGAAGCCCAACGAGAAGAACTACCCCACTCACGATCTTGAGTTGGCGGCAGTTGTCCATGCATTGATCACGTGGAGACATCTCTTGTTGGGAAGACAAGTGGACATTTTCACTGATCACAAGAGTCTCAAGTATATCTTCACTCAGCCCAATCTCAATCTCAGGCAAACTCGATGGGTCGAAATGATTCAAGAGTACAATCCGAGTATTGAATATACTCCAGGCAAGGCAAATGTCATTGCAGATGCTTTAAGCAGGAAAGCGTATTGCAACAGCTTAATTCTCAAGCCGTTCCAACCGGAGCTTTGTGAAGCTTTCCGCAAGCTGAATCTCCAAGTTGTTCCTCAAGGCGTTCTTGCCAACCTCATAGTATCTCCTACTTTGGAAGATCAAATTCGTGAGGCACAACTCCTTGATGCCATGGTGAAGAAGGTAAAACGTGGTATCGACAAGGGTCTTTCCAAATACAAGTGCTATCGCATTGATGACAGAGACATTTTGTTCTTCGAGGACCGGATTGTGGTTCCGAAAGGTGATCTAAGGAAAGTCATAATGAACGAGGCGCACAATTCTCTCCTTTCCATTCATCCTGGAAGTACGAAGATGTATCATGACCTCAAGCAGTCGTATTGGTGGACTCGAATGAAGCGAGAAATTGCGCAATTCGTGAATGAATGTGATGTCTGCCGAAGAGTGAAAGCAGAACACCAACGACCAGCTGGTCTCCTCCAACCTCTTGCTATTCCGGAATGGAAGTTTGATCATATCGAAATGGACTTCGTGACTGGGTTTCCAAAGTCCAAGCGCGGAAATGACGCTATCTTCGTTGTCATTGACAAGCTCTCTAAAGTGGCTCATTTCCTTCCTATCAAAGAATCCATCACAGCAGCTCAGCTGGCAGAGCTCTACACCTCAAAAATTGTATCCTTGCACGGCATTCCACAATTGATTTCTTCAGATCGTGGAAGCATCTTCACCTCTATGTTCTGGGACTCCTTCCAGAAGGCCATGGGCACAAACATTCGCTTCAGCACAGCTTTTCATCCTCAAACTAGTGGCCAAGTCGAGCGAGTCAATCAAATTCTTGAAGATATGCTCAGGGCTTGTGTCATTTCTTTTGGCATGAAATGGGAAGATTGTCTTCCATATGCTGAATTCTCCTACAACAACAGCTTCCAAGCGAGTTCGGGCAAAGCCCCATTCGAGATTCTATATGGCAGAAAGTGCCGTACTCCTCTCAATTGGTCGGAGACTGGTGAACGCCAACTTCTTGGCAATGACTTAATCACTGAAGCTGAAGAAATGTGTAAAGCCATCCGTGATAATCTCAAAGCCGCGCAATCGCGCCAGAAGAGCTAGTATGATAGTAAGCATCGTGATTTGGCTTTCGAGATCGGAGACCATGTCTACCTCCGCGTCTCTCCAATGAAAGGCACTCGTCGCTTTGGTATCAAAGGGAAGCTTGCCCCTAGATACGTGGGTCCTTTCAAGATCATTGGCAAAAGAGGCGACCTAGCCTATCAACTTGAGCTTCCTTCCAACTTCGCGAACGTGCACGATGTGTTCCACGTGTCGCAGCTCCGCAAGTGCTTCAAGGCGCCTGAGCGCACTATCAACTTCGAAGAGATTGACCTTCAAGAAGATTTGTCTTATCATGAGCACCCCGTTGCTATTCTTGAAGAAACTGAGCGCAAGACTCGCAACAAGTCTATCAAATTCCTGAAAGTGAAGTGGTCACACCATTCCGACCGGGAAGCCACCTGGGAACGCGAGGACCATCTCCGTTCCGAATATCCGGAGTTCTTTCAGTCCTAGATCTCGGGACGAGATCCTCTCGTAGTGGTGGAGTGTTGTAACACCCCGCATGTAACTTGCCATAATTGTAACTCCAACTCTTGCCATTTCCGGCTATGTGTTTTGTTTTTCCCTCCGTTGTCGGGTTTTGTCTTTCGTTTTGTATTTTGTCATGTCATGCATTTTCATATCATGTCATCATGGGATTGCATTCGCATACGTGTTCGTCTTGTGCATCCGAGCATTTTCCCCGTTGTCCGTTTTCCAATCCGGCGCTCCTATCTCCTCCGGTGCACCCCTCTAGTTTTTCTTTCGTGTGCGTGTGTCAAACTTTCTCGGAATGGACCGAGGCTTGTCAAGTGGTCTTAATATACCGCCCGGAGCCTACCGGTCAAGTTTCGTTCCATTCGGAGGTCGTTTGGTACTCCATCGGTTAACCGGGCATCCGCAAAGTCCATTTGAGTGTCCAGCAAAAACCCCCTCCAAAACCAGCCCAAAGCCCACCAAACTCTCTTCCATGCTCTAGGTCGTTCGATCACGATCGTGTGGGCGAAAACCGCACCTCATTTGGAGTCTCCTAGCTCCCTCTACCTATAAATGAGTGGGCATCCCGAAAAACGAAATCTCAGACGAAACCCTAACCCTCTCCCTCCGCGCCGCCGGACGCGTCCGTACCCGCCGGACACGTCCGCCGCCGCGCCCCGTCCAGTCCGGAGCCGCCACGTGTCATCGCCAGCGCCGCCGCCGAGGCCCGCCGGCCCGTCCCCGGCCCTCCGGCCCGCCTCCGCGCCTGCCCGCCG